>NC_143550.1:50135000-50140000 GCF_054136105.1 Typopeltis vanoorti | reverse complement strand
CTTCTTGAAACATATTATTTCCACTATTCCCTTTTCGGAATACAATATAAAATTTCCTTTAACTGCCGCACACAAAAAATCAAGTTCCTCCCAACTTGAATATTCCTCGGCCAGTGTTTTAAAAAACTTTCCGAACGCTCTCTTGTTTACCACTGTAACTTGGATACGCAACGCTTTCTTGTTAGCTGTCAATCAAACATCAAGTTCACTCCGGGAGCATGCGCACTTCAACAACGTCAGAAACTACTCATTGTAAAAATATGGCTGACTCGCTGTATCCGCCAGCGCTGAAGAAAATCTTTCATAAACACAAAATTCAACATTTAAAAACACAACAAACTTTCTTATAAATAATACAAATAATCAATTAAGTAAGTACTTCAATATTTTTACTTCTTTACATATTACTTCTAACATAATATTTTCATAACGAGCACATCACAAGTGCAGACACTGCGTGTATGAAAACAAAAACTAACAAACAATATTAATACGTAAAAATATTCAGAATTTATAATATGATTATTTTTACATCAGTTTCATTTTTCTGTGAAAAAAAATTTTTTTTTTAAAAAAAATTTTTTTTTAAATATTTAACTTACATCTGAACAAACTTTTAATATTTATTTCTAGATTGTTATATTTTAAGTTCTAATCTGATTATCTAATCATTATGCATATCTTCTAAATCACTAGTTTCAGAATCATCTGACACTAGAGATAATTCTGAACTTTCTTCTTCCAAATTAGTATACTTAAAAATTTCATTTTTATACCTTTCAAACACTTCATTTAAACTACTTGAATGATGTCCTAAATCTATAGAATCATCACTATCAGAATCAGTTTCTACAGGTTTTTGTGATTCTAAAAGTTTCTGGGATTCCTTATTACCTTTACTAACTAAATTTGAGGTATCTTTAACTTCCCTTTTCTTATTTAATCCTATATTTATCAACCTATGAAATTCCGCTATACTTTCATCAATATTAGAATCAATTTGATTATCATTATTCCTACATTGTACATCATCTGAAACATGTGTCTTGGGAATTCTAAAATTTCTTGTATTTTGGTTCACTTTACCAAAGTTTAATTTTTTCTTTTGCTGCATATTTGAATTATGAATATTAGATCTATTCCCTTTCCTATCATTTAACTTTGAATAAGATTCACAATTAGTATTAGGAAAACTACATTCATCCTTCAATATTTTATTCATATTATCACCTAAAGTAACTAAATTTTTATTTCCCAAAAAGTACCTTTTTAATCTATCAGAATGTACATTTAAAATTTTACTAGGATTATTTACATCTTGAATTCTAAAATTCACAGGAGAAAAATTGTCTAAAATTCTAAATGGACCTAAGGCTTTCTTTCCTAATTTCCCAACTCTTTTAATACTAGATTTATCATCTAACAATACTAAATCACCTGGTACAAAAGATTTATATTTTCTAAAACGATTTATATATTGTCTAGTTTTCTGAGCACTTAATTTACTTATCTCACCTACTAGTCTATGAGTAGTGGAAAACTTATCTATTACTAATTCTAAATATTCATTTATATCACTGTATCCTGTATTTGGAATAACTGAAACAAGTTCATTAGGAAAAACTGGATCAAAACCATATAATGCAAAAGATGGTTTTTCCTTGATGGCAGAATGAAAAGCAGACCTACATGCAAATAATGTTTGAGAGATATGTGTATCCCAATCATTCATTTTGGTGTTTGCCAACTTTGAAAGTATTTGCTTTATGTTTCTATTTAATCTTTCACACATACCATTACATTGCGGATGATAAGGTGTTGTAAAAATCTTCTTAACATTAAGCAATTTACATAACTGTAATAATAGTTCAGATGTGAAATTTGCTCCTTGATCTGAAAGTAAGGTCTGAGGAGTTCCATATCTACAAACTATCATATTCAAAAACTTTCTTGCAATAGTTTTTGCAGATTGGTCTTTCATTGATACTGCTTCAGGAAATCTAGTTAGCATGTCTATGATTACTAGAATATACCTATTTCCTTTTTTAGTAATTGGTAGAGGACCTACTACATCAATAGCAACAGCTTGAAATGGTCTAGTTGGAATTGGAAATGGTTGTAAAGGAGCTTTTCCTCTAAAAGGGGATCTTATTTGGCACTTATGGCATGACTTGACATACGTGAGTATATCACTCTTCATACCTTTCCAGATGTAACGATCCTTTATTCTTTCCAAAGTTCTAGAAAACCCTTGGTGTCCTGCTAAGTCAGAATCATGGAAAGTATACATAATCCAAGGAATCATTTCAGTTGGTGCCAATATTTTCACCTTCAATTTTCCATCTTCCATTTTTCTAGACAAGAGTAACCCATCTTTATCTAAATACAAGTTATCCAGATTGAAAAATGTATCTAGTTGAGTTTCCTCTTTCAATACTGCCTCATAAATAGTTTTTAGTATGGGATCATCCTTTTGAGCTTGGATAATCTTATCCTTTTTCCAAATTTGTATACTAGGATCCTTATTCTTTAGAGTTTCAATATTAAATACTTGATCACTATCACTAGTATCTAGAAAAACTTCAGGAGACTGCTCTAATTTTCCACTGTCACCTGAATTCCTATCCAAACAGCATTCTATTCCACATAATGATACTGTATTATCAATAAAATTACACACAAACCCATGACGTTTCAGAAAATCAATTCCAAATATTATTTGTACATTTGGATTTGAAGATTCTGGAAGAACAATTAATGAATGAGAAACTTTCAATGGAAAGCAAGGAATTGAAATAAAGACATTGATTTGCCTATAAGCTGAAATTTCAGATTCAAATATTCCTTTTAACTTAATTGGATTGCTTAAAACTGAAATATCATTTGGAATTAGAGATTTAATTTTGTTAAATAAGCTATACGAAATGAGTGAAATGTGTGCACCTGTGTCAAGTAAGATTTCACAAGGTACATCTTCAATAAATCCTTGTAATACTGTTAAAGGATTACTTTCATTAGCATAAGGAGCTAATGCTACATCAAACTTTCTTTTATGGTTATAGCTGTCTTTGGCTTTACCCATGTTTAGTGAATAGTTTGACATTTCTGTCCTTGCCAGTATAATATTGGAATAATAATTAATTCCAGATTTACCTTTATTCTCCAATTTCTTATTTTGAAAACAAGATCTATCTCTAACATAACAATCTTTAGCAAAATGACCCTGTTTATTACATCTAAAACATTTTGGAATGTATCTCCTATGAGATGCTTCATTCCTGTTAATGCTATCAGATTTACAAGAAAAAGATTGATTATCTGTAAGATTTTTGGATATTGATAAATCCGACATCATCTTAAACAGAAGTTCCTGTCCTTGTACTATGGGTCTCTGTTGTCTTTCTATTTCTTCACTCAGAAATGTTTTCAGTTCCTCATATTTTTCCAAATCATGTAATTTTACCCTGGAATCAGATTCTGGAATATCTTTAGTAAAATTCACAGAAGTTTCCTTAGACTTTTTCTTTTTATTTTCAGCTTTACCCTTTTGATGCTTTTCTTCTCTCATTTTATCAGTACCCACAATGCTAGAAGAATGAGTTTGATTATGCTGAAAAGAATTTACTTGCTTATTGCTTGAGGAATGAAAAATATCTCTTAATCTTTCTTCCTTTTCTTTAACAAGCTCAAAACATTGTTCAAGGTTTCTAACTTTTTTCTTATACGCTGTTTCTTTTAAATTATCCTTGAGGCCAAGCCTAAATTGATTAAAGAGCAACCATTCTAAAGAGGATTTCTCTTCAGATGAAATATTAAATCCATGAGCAATGGTCCACAATCTATGATAATATTCAGAAACAGATTCCTTATTACCTTGGATACACTGTTGAATCTTCCAAATGTTAGGCCCTAATTCTCTTACATTTGAAAATTCTGATATTAGCAAACTTTTAAAGGTTGCATAATTGTCAGTATCTCGTAGTAAAGGAGATGTGTTTAAGAATGTTTTGGCTTTTCCCAACAATTTATTACGAAGTATAATTAACAAGTGAAAATCTGACCAATTTCCTAAATCTTTAATTTTTTCTGCATACCTAAAAAATGTTTCTATGCTTTCACTACTATCACCTGAGAAAGAAGGTATTACTAAGGTTGGATTTATTAACCTAAAAAATTCTTCATCATTAACTGAAGGAACTTTACCACTAATATTACTATTTTCTGTAGCCATTTTTTTTTTTTGATTTGAGTCAAGATTTTCCTTTTGGATTCTAAACTAGTTTAGTCATAACCAATTATCCTGTAGTCGACTGCGCCATTGTTAATATTTAATGAATTTATTTATCCTGTATATGTGCCATTGTTAATATTTATTGAATTTGCCTATATTTATCCTGTATAGGCTGCGCCATTAGTTATTTATAATGTGTATTATAAATAATATTTCATTTACTAACAATTATTTTTATTTTTGACTCCGAGTGTCCCTATATGTTATTATATTTGCACAAAGAGTTCACTCCAATTGGTGCAATGACTTTAACTCACTTTTTCAGAATCCAGCTAATCATTGACTCAACACCAAGTACAAAATAAACACATTTAATAAAACTTAAAACAATATATATACACTTCTAGTAAAATACATAACTACAAATACAGATTATATGGATCCAAGGCCTTATTAAAAAAATACAAACTTACTCTTAAGACAAAACACTTTTTCTTTACAATCACAAAAAAAATGTTCATAGTCTTATTCTCTTCCTGTTAAGGCTCTTTTCAAGATCCCTTTAAAAATTCTTTTTTACTGCCTCACACAAAACAAAATCAAGTTCCTTCCTACTTGAATATATCTTGGCCAGTTTATAAAAACTTAGTTTCAAGATTTCCTTTTTCTTCTGTACTTATTCCTTCTTGAAACATATTATTTCCACTATTCCTTTTTCGGAATACAATATGAAATTTCCTTTTGACTGCCGCACACAAAAAATTCAAGT